>NC_057802.1:340003618-340003980 GCF_018294505.1 Triticum aestivum | reverse complement strand
CACCGTCTACTGTTCATTCTGTCCTCCACGGGGTGGTACTGTTCATCCTGGCCTCCACGGGGTCCTGTTCATCCAGCCCCAACCGGCTCGATCGATCGGGGTCCTGTTCATCCAGAGGCAACACCACGGGGTCCTGTTCATCCACCCCCACCGGGAACTGTTCATCCAAACCCCCCCCCCAGCAACGCTCACTGTTCATCCAGAGGCAGCATCGATCGGCTTCAGTTAGCAGCAGTAGCGAAGGAATCGCTCGATCGGGTTCAGTTAACAGCCATCGATTGATCGCTCGGGTTCAGTAACGCGTAGCCTGCAGTGCAATCGCTCGGGTTCAGTTAGAGCCCAATGCTTCGCTCGGGTTCAGT
>NC_057802.1:338752290-338770100 GCF_018294505.1 Triticum aestivum | reverse complement strand
CAACTCGGCATGATTCACGTCATCGTTGGCCCCATGTTCGCTGGCAAGGCCACCGCGCTTCTCCGCCAGCACCAGCAGGTACTCACCCCCGTCCCATCTCTTGCTTACTGCTTCATTTCGCGTTGCTAAAAACAAAAAACAAGCAAGTTCAAATTGAAAATAATGAGAAGCTAGATGTTTAAAAAAATCAGAAGTTACTTTAGTGAGTCTATTGAAAATTAGCTCACGTTTTAGTGAATCAGAAGTGGTTTGTACTTTTTTGCTTGGTGCGTGTTCTTGAGCAGTTCAAAACATGTACTTGTTCCGTGGTTTCCTATAACACTTGTTAGATTGCTCTCCAAAAAAAAGTCATGTATTCGTGAATTTGCTACTGGTGTAGCAGCCCTGTATGTATTTTATCATCAGTTCATAAAGAAAAGCTGAAACAGTGCAGTGTGCGTGTTAAAAAAATAAATCAGTTTTATATTGTATGATAGTTTTCACTTCATAGAAAATTTCTAACAGTTCGGCCAAAATAAAGTTTGCATAGTTCATACTCGAGAGGCAGTAATGTTCAATGACAGAAAAATATCAGTTCAAATATATATGCAGGAGGTTGAGAGCCAAAAAACTGATTTTTTTATGTGTTTAATTTTTCAGCTGTAAGATAGAAATTTTTCTCTCTTGTCTATCTTGGTTCCCAGGAAAATTGGGTTGGGAGTCGACAAGCCGGGCAAAATGTGTTGCTACTTCTACAATATCAAAGATGATGAGATTCTGGTCTTGCTCGTCGAGGACCCAATCACAGGGCAGTCTGTCGCTGCTGCAATGCATTAGGAAAAGTTCAAGTTTCCTATTAGATTTAGTTCTATTGGAAAAGGGCCGCCCTCACCGCGCTTATCCCCGTCACCGGAGGGCCGGCGTGCAGGGGTTGGGCCACAGCCGACAGTTCCGGTCATCCCTTGCCACTGCTCAATCTTCTCGCCTAACCCCCTTCCTCCCCGATCTGCTACTGATGTACCCCAACTACCACTGGAGCTTCGGGGAGCACTCCTCCGTCCAAGTTGAGCATTGGGCGCCGTCTGAGTAGAGCACTACACCCCGTCCAAGTTCCCATCTAATGTTGAACGTTAAATTTTGTCATGTTGAAATAATATAGCGCTGAGCACCCTACAATTTTTTTTTGCTTGAGCGCTGAGCAAACAGTGGAGCCTGGAGGAGTCACGGGGTCGAGGACCTCTTGCTCAACAGTACAACTTGTTTTGTGCCCGGTCGCTCAAGGAGCTGAGTGCAGGCCGCAGTAAGTACATGATTACTAATATTAGGATATGTATGTGGTCCCAGTAAGTACATGAGTATTAATTAGCAAGTTTGGTTGCTTCTGAAAACTGTAAAATGTCAGCTTGTACTGATGCATTCCCACAATGTGTCGTGTGTTTTCAGGAAAAAACATTTGTCGGGTTTTTGATGGCCAAATATTATTGATATGGAGATGAATAACTATGCGGATGTGCTCCTGTTGTTTTTCTGGAGAAAACAAGATGCCATGTTTACACATCCATATTTAATTTTGGAAGGTTCACACATCCATATTAGAGAGATTCATTGGACATAATTTTGTAAGGTCAGAAAAAGCAATTGCTCAGTACATCACAGCAACTCTTCGATGCAAAAAGGATGGCTCTTCTCAAGTCAGCAGCTAACCAAACTGGGTAAGTTTTCATAAATTCATTCTAGTGTCAAACGTTGGTGAGATTCTAATTAAGACTTTTGTCCATTCCAGCAACTTCAGGGTAGCTCAGTCAAATATGGCAGCTGTGTTGTCGGGTGGTAGGTGCAACATATGCCAACGGGTGGCTTATCATTGTGGGAGCCAGTAAGACATCGCCGGTGCCTGGAAACGGGATGAGGCGAAGACATGCACGCCGGCGAATCTTACCCAGGTTCGGGGCTCTTCGTGGAGATAACACCCCTAGTCCTGCTTTGCGGGGTCTCCACATGATCACTAAATCAACATAAGTAGCTACAAGTGGCTCTTTGAGCTGTTCGGCTAGAGGAAGAAGAAGGGCAAGGCTAGTTTTTCTTTTCTCTTTATGTGGTGTCTAAAACTCTAAGAGATCAACCCTTTGCATGGGTGTCCTGCGAGGTTTATATAGGCCTACCCCTCAAGGGCACAATGGTAATCCGGCTAGATGCGGGCCCTAGCCGTCAGTGCCTGTATTCGCCGGCTTCTCCGCCGACCGCTGGGCCCGCCGACTGGTGGGTCTCTCGCCGGCTGCCGGCCTCTTGACCGACAGGCCGGCCCCACCGCCTGGGGGTCTTGTCGGTGGCTGGTTACGGTAGCCTCGCCCCTGATGATGAGGGCTTTGTCGAGGTAAGCATGGCTACAGTGCCGCCGCCTGGCGGGCTCTCACTGTAGCCTTACCTCGTCTTGTCTCCTTAATGATGCACATACTTCGAGGGAGGGGGTGGCCGGCTATTGGGAGCCGGCTAAGCCCCAGGCCGACTGGTGGACACTTGGCCGTCTTCGAGCATCTCTCTGGCTGAAGGGGCCCGCCGCCCGCGGGCCGTGCTGGTGCCTGTCGTGGGTGGCGTCATGGTCAACATGGCAACGGTGCCGCGCCGGACGGGGGATGGCCGACCCGTACGGCGCACTGTGGCCATGCGTGCTCCGGGATTCGAGGGTGGCAGGCTGTACTGTGGCCACGCCCCGTCTCATCACCGTTATGAGGGTGCAATCTTGGTCGGCTTCTGGGAGTCGGTCATCTTGTGGCCGGCTTCTGGGAGTCGGCACCCTTGGGGCCGGCTTCCTGAAGTCGGCCATCTTATGGTTCTCTTCGGGAAGGTTTTTAGGGTCGGGTCGCCGTCCAGGAGTCGGCTCGTGAGATAGCCGGCCAGGGAAAGGCGGCCCTGTGCATTGGATGCTTGAAGGCTCGATCGGCCTGATAATTTTTCAAAGAGCCAGGGGGAGTCGGCTAGGCTACCCGTGGCCATTTACTCCGACAGTAGTCCCCGAAGCTAGTTGGGCTTCGAGGCTGAGAGGAGGACGAGAAGCTTGGTCAGCTTCCTATCTTGAAGAGCCAGCAGCTAGGAGCCGGCTTCGGTTGGGTGCGCCGTTTTGGGGAGATTTTGAAGTCTGAAGGCGGGAGCCAGCTGGTGCGCACGCCGGGTTGCGGGCCGGCTGCTTGCCGCCCGCGCGCCATGTCGCACCCTCCGGCTGAAAAAATCCTGCCAGCCCACGCGCGCGATGAGACGCCGCCGCAGGCCGGGGCCCACCACTCGCTCGCCTAGGCCCAGGCGCGGATTTTCTGTGGCCCAAAGCGGGTCGCTCGCCTTCCGAAGGAAGTTCCTGCACGTCGTTAGGGCGCAATAATCGCGGGACGTGGGGGAGTGGGCGCAGTTAATCCCACGTTCCCCCACGCCTCGCCTCCTCGGCTTCGTCACACGAGGCTATAAGTAGGGGGAGGAGGGGGAGCGGCAGACGCTCGCACGCTCACCCTCGCTCCGCCATTTTCTTCTTCTCCTTCTCCGTTGCAGCAGCCCTTCGCCGCCGCGCCGTCCCTCTAGTCTTCGCACTACCCCGCAGCTTCGCCGCCGCGGGGTCGTGGTTTCGCCGTCGCCGCGCCCTTTCTCGTCAGCTTCTTGCCGTCATGCAGCACGGCGGAGACTGGGACGGCTCCAACGTCCACGCGGACCACATCGACTTCCTCCGCAAGACGCGGCGGTTGCCCGGCGAGGACCAAGTGCGGGTCCGTTTTGCGTCGAAGAAGGAGATCACGCTGGCGCCGGAGGAAGGCGAGCGGGTAATCTTCCGCTCGCATTTCCTGCGCGGCCTTGGCCTGCCCGCGAGCGCCTTCTTCCATTCCTTCCTTGAATTCTACCAGCTCCAGCCGCACCACCTCACTTCAAACACGGTGGTGCTACTATCCGCCTTCGTCACTCTGTGCGAGGGCTTTCTTGGCGTTCTTCCCACCCTCGAGCTCTGGGGGAATTCTTCCAATCCAAGCTCGGCACCCGCATGCAGGGCGTGCCGGCTCAGAGCGGCGCCTTCATCGCGATGCGGAGGCCGGTAGCCGACAACCCCTTCCCTGCCATCACGCTGATCCAGTCGGTGAAGCTCTGGCAGAAATCGTACTTCTAGGTGAAGAACGTCGCCCTGCGAACGTCGCCCCGCAAGGCGACTACGTCAACTTGCCGGCTTACGTAGCCGGCCAGCCGGCTGGGAGGCGGCCCCAGTGGTCCTATCGGGCTAGGACGCTGTCGCCGGCTGGAGCCGCCGCCGTCGCCCGACTCCGGGTAATGATCCAGTCGGAGGGCCTGACTGGGTTCGACCTGCTGGCCGCCTTCGTGGTGCGCCGGGTGCTCCCGCTTCAAGGCCGTCCTCATTTGATCTGTCAAATGAGCGGCCAACTCGATCCGAGTCGGATGTGTACCAAGGAGATGCCTCATGACGAGGTAGCTCACATGGTGAACTATCTCGCGAACTGCAAGCTCTCCGAGGAGTGGCAGTTTGGCAAGGAGTCGTACTCCCGTGCCAATCCCCCGCCTATGGTATGCTTTCTTTATCTTCTCTTCTTTACTTTTGTCACCAAGTTTTTCTTGGCCGACTCTGACCAGTCGGCTCGTCTTGGCAGAGCCCTCTTCTTCGACCGGCGGCCGGGTCAGCGGGGGCGGATCGCCAATTTCTTCCCGACCGGGCGGCGCATGACTTGGAGGACCCTGACTTGGGCGCGGCCGCTATGGACGACACCACCGAGGCGGGAGGCGGCGAAGCAGGCAGCTCCGGGCTTGGAGCCAGCTTCGACGACTGGCCGGATGACGACGAGGCAGAAATCGTCCCGCGCCGCCAGCCAGCGTCCGACCATGGCGCGGGTTCATCCGCCGCGCCGCCTGTTTGAGGCGGCGCGTAGAAGCGCCGGGCCGCGTTGGGCTTGTTCGGCAGTCGGCCGAAGAAGCCCAAGAGCGGGGCGGCGGTGACCAGGCGGGATGAGGCGGCCGCGAAGGCGGCCCGCTTCCGGAAGGTGGTGAAGTAGCCGTAAAAGTTTTCAGCGTAAGTGTCGATTCTCTCGCGTATTCCTTCTTCTTTTCTTGTCGATTTCTGAATCCTTGTCTTGACTTATCAAACAGGGCTCCGCTCTTTCTTGAGCGGATCGCTGCCGCCTCCGTGGTTGGATTGGCGGGAGGATCCGGGAGCACCCGCCGCGTGGACCCCCGTGCCGAGCTTCAAGCGGCGACGGAGAGGAACGCGCGGGAGGCGCGGGAGGCGGAGGAGCTGAGGGCGGCCGCCGCCAAGGCGGCGCAGGAGATGGCGGAGGAGTCGGTGAAGGCACAAGCCGACGCAGCGGCAAGGCTCATGCGGAGGCTGCAGCCGTAGAGGCAGCGGCGGGGGCCTTGCTTGTCACCCCCCTGCGCGCCGTGGCGCCCGAGATCCCGGAGCCCCCGCCGGAGGAAGCCGGTGGCGACCTGCCGGGGATGGAGAGGGAGGAGGACGACGTCGTCGTCCGGGAGAGGGAGGCGGCACCGCCGTCGCCGACTGGGCGGACCAAGGCAGTCGGCCTAACGCGCCGCCCGAGCAACCGGCTGGAGGCGAACCGGCTGCCAGGACGGACTTGGTGGTCCGGTCGCCATTGCGCCAGCGCGCGGGAAGGCGGCTTCGGCGCCGGACCCGCAGAAGGCCGCAGGCTCTAGCTCGTCGGCCCAGGATTTGGAGACGGCTAGCGCCAGCTCGGGGTGGACGCCGGGTGGTGGGACGGCCGTGGTGAACGTGGCGGCGCAGGAAGTCCGGAACCGGCTTCAGTCCCAGGCCGCCGTGTTGAGGCAGTACAATCAAGAGTTCCTCGCGACACGGACGGCCATCCGGATGAGTCTTCTCGCTTTTTTGTTTCTTGATCTTGATTTCTTTCATGGGGCGCGTCAGCGCACCCACTGGGTGTAGTCCCCGAGTTCCGAGTCGGCTGCTGAGCAGGCGGCTTGGAACTTCTTGCTAGACTTCTTTGGCTATCTTGTTTCTTATTTGCTTCTCTATCCGACTCGCAGGACTATCACAACCTCCGCGTGGCTGCCTTCAACTCCCAGGCTCGGGAGCTGACCCAGAAGACCGCTGATCTAACTGAGAGCCGGAGTAAGTGCTTCATCTTTTATCTCACGTGGGGGCGCGTCAGCGCACCCACTGGGTGTAGTCCCCGAGATTTGGGCCGACTTCTGAGCAGTCGGGCCGGATCTTTCCTGGCAACTTTTTTCTTATTGCTTTCTTTTTTCTTATCTGCAGGGGCCAATGCCAACCTGAGGGGGCAGTTGGGTGGGGCCCAGACCGCCCTTCGCGCCAAGGAAGCCGAGTTCGAGGCCTTGGCTCAGGAGCGTGACCGCTTGGTCAAGAAGCTGGCCGACCAGGAGGAGAGCCATAAGGCGGCCCTAAAGGTGGCGCAGGACAGCGAGGCCGCACTCCAGGCCGAGTACGAGACCGAGGCGGCGAGCTGGGCTGAGGCAAGGCAGTCGCTGATCAACGGCTACGGCCAGATCGAAGACTTGGTTGACGGTGGGCCGCCTTCTTCTTCGTTCCTTGCTTGTCGTTTGCCATTTGGTCCATTCTCTGACTTTGTGTTTTTTCTCTTTCTTTCTTTCCTATGCAGAGTACTTTCCTGGTTACTCTACCACCGCCAACCAGGTCATCGAGGCCCACCGCGAGGCACAAAGGCAGGCTGGTGCTGAGATCGCGCCGAATGCTCGTCGGTCGCTTAAGGAGCAGCTTCTGGCGATCCAAGCCCGCCTCCAGCTGGCTCACCGCATGCTCCGCCGTCTTCAGCGCGTTGGGGCGCAAGTGCTGGCCGCCCTCTGGCCCGGCGAGGTGGTTCCCCGTACCCCCAGTCGGATTGTCGACTGGCTGGAGGTAGCGGTCGGCCGCTTCGAGGCCTGGAAGGCTTCTGCAGCTCGGTCAGGCGCCAGGCGGGCGCTGGAGTTCGTCAAAGTCTAGTATCCCGAGCTGAGCTTGGACCAGTTGGCCACCCGGCGGCAGGAGGCCGACGAGGAGTTGGAGGCGGTGCGACCGGATATCATCCAGCGCGCCTCGGCAATCGCCGACTACACCGACACCAGCGCCTTTGCTCCTGAGGTGGATGATAACGGCATTGCTCAGCCGGAGGAGTGGTTCGGGCTGAACCCGGTGGATGGTGAGGACTCGGCGGAGGAGATCGACTCCAGCGACGAGGGCGAAGAGGAGGAGGGAGAGGATGGTGAAGACGCCGTGCCAGACGGTGGAGCAACCAGCCAGCCTCAACTTGATCGTGCCTCCAGCAACGAGGCGCGTGCGAGCGCCGCCTGCAGCCGGTGATGATCAAGCCGAGACTCGCCAGCCGGCCACTCCTCCAGCCGGTACTGCCATCTCCACCGACCAGCCCGGCTCGCCTGTTACGCCCTTAGCCTGATCCGCCGCCTTTGCTTTCCTGTTTATTGCTCTTCGAACAATATTTTGTTAAGTTTGCGCAGTTCCACCCACTGGGGGGTGTATTCAAACTATATTGACTGCCGGCCTGTTGAAGGCCTTTTGTGTAAATATAATCATGCAAGTGTTTGGCTTCCCATTGTTCTTGCTTTTCATCCTTTGGATGTTTCCTTTGCCGCCCTCCCTTGGTCGCCGCCTTCCCAGCCGGACAGCTGCTCTGCAGTCTGTGGCTGGAGAAGTGCTTGGCCGGTTGGGAGGGCAAGTACTCTAGCTTTCTTGGATTGTAGCAAAGTGAATGGGAAGCTGGCCAGCCGGCTGTTCTGACAGCCGGTAGGCGTGGTGGGAGGTCGGCTTGTGTTATATATGTTCGTTAGTCCTTAGCCGTTTTTCGTGTGGGCATCCTTTCCTGCCTTTGGCTCTTGCCAGTCGGACAGTCGGTTCTTCGAGCTGCGACTTTCAATAAGAGAGGGCTCGGGTGCCAGCACACTACTTGTCTGACTGCAGGTAGAACTTTAATATAACTCAAGGCGGCGAGTCCCCGGGCCGACTGGTCGAACCCGGTGCCGGACAGAAAATCAAATGTAATAGTACATTCATAGGTATGACACTCGTCATTCATAGATAAAAGAGGGTAGTCCCCGAGTGCGCCTCGGGGGGCCCGTTGTCTTGTACTTAATACAAAAGGTAGCGTGGTATATACTGCTTTTAACTATAAAATCTTCTCAGGAGATTGGCGTTCTATGGTCGTTCCGACTCCTTGCCGGAATCATCCCTCTTGCGTGCCTTCGGCTTCTGTGCGTCGATCAGGTAGTAGGAGTCGTTGCCTAGGGCCTTGCTGATGATGAAGGGGCCTTCCCAAGGGGCCGAGAGTTTGTGCTGGCCGGCTGTTCGCTGGATCAGCCGGAGCACAAGATCGCCTTCTTGGAAGGATCTTGGCTTAACCTTCCGGTTGTGGTAACAGCGCAAACCTTGCTGGTAGATGGCGGACCGGCTAAGTGCTAACAGCCGGCGCTCTTCCAGCAGGTCGACGCTGTCTTCTCGCGCTTCCTTGGCCTCCGCCTCCGTGTACATGGTGACCCGAGGCGAGTCGAACTCGATGTCAGTTGGGATGACAGCCTCGGCACCGTATACAAGGAAGAAAGGAGTGAAGCCGGTTGACTTGTTCGGGGTAGTACGCATACTCCAGAGGACAGCCGGCAGCTCATCGAGCCAGCAGCCGGCCGAACGCTCCAGTGGTACGACCAGTCGGGGCTTGATGCCGGAGAGGATGAGGCCGTTTGCTCGCTCGACTTGGCCATTTAACTGCGGGTGGGCAACGGACGCTAAGTCCAGTCGGATGCCCTGTGTCGTGCAGAAACGTGCTAGTGCTCCCTTGGCAAAATTCGTGCCGTTGTCGGTGATGATGTTGTGTGGTATACCATACCGGGTGGTGATATCAGCGATGAATGTCACGGCAGTCGGCCCGTTCAGCTTCTTGATTGGCTTCGCTTCAATCCACTTGGTGAATTTGTCCACGGCGACAAGCAGATGTGCCATGCCGCCGTGCGCCGTCTTGAATGGGCCCACCATGTCCAGCCCCTAGACAGCAAAGGGCCAGGTGAGGGGGATGGTCTTGAGTGTAGAAGCCGGTAGGTGTTGCTTGGAGCTGAAGACTTGGCACCCTTTGCAGCATTTGACTAATTCCTTGGCTTCTTCCAAAGCAGTCGGCCAGAAGAAACCATGGCGGAAAGCTTTGGCGACAAGTGATCTTGAGGCTGCGTGGTGGCCGCATTCGCCTTGGTGGATGTCCTTGAGGATTGCTATGCCCTTCTCCGGCTCGACGCAGCGCTGGAAGACTCCAGTGATGCTACGCTTAACAAGTTCTCTATTTATTATTATGTATGCTCCGGCTCGGCGTTGAACTTGTCTTGCCGAGATCTCATCAGTCGGCAGCTCTTTGTTTACTAGGAAGTTGAGGATGGGTTGGGCCCATGATGGAGCTGTGACTTCTTCTATTGTCAATACAGCTACTGCGACCAGGGTGGGTGGGTTGGGTGGTGAAGAGTTGGAGTCGGCCACTGCCTGTTGTGTCGTTGCAGTCCCCGGGCCGGGTTCTGAAGTCCCCGAGCCGGGTACGACTACGGCAGTCCCTGGGCCGCCTGTCGAAGTCACCGAGCCGCCTGCTGGGTTCACCAAGTCGGATCCGACTGCATCAGGGGCAGGCGGTACGAAGATGGAGTCTGATTCTGGAGACGGCTTGACAGACGGTTTGAGGAGGCGTTGGAGAGAGACGCCGGTTGGTATAGCTTGTCGGGTGGAGCCGATCCGTGCCAGGGCATCTGCTTGCTCGTTGTCGGCCCGTGGCACGTGGAGGAACTCGCATCCTTCAAAGTATCCGCTGATTTACTGAACGAGGAATCGGTAGCTCGCCATGTTTGCGTCCTTGGCGTCCCAGTCGCCAGATGATTGTTGGACTACCAGATCCGAATCGCCATAGCACAGGATCCGGCGGATGCCGAGCTCTTTGGTTAGCCGGAGCCCGTGTATGAGCGCCTCGTACTCGGCCACATTGTTGGAGGCGGCAAAATGAATTTGCAATGTGTATCTGAGTTTGTCGCCCTTGGGAGAGGTAAGGACAATGCCGGCTCCCAAGCCGGTGCGCATCTTGGACCCATCGAAGTGCATCCGCCAATGAGTGGAGTCGGGAGCCGGCGGTAGGTACTGGGTCTCGGCCCAGTCGACAAGGAAGTCGGCCAATGCTTGGGACTTGATGGCGGTGCGGGGCTGGTAGAAGATCGTGTAAGGAGCCAGCGCAATGGCCCACTTAGCCACCCGGCCGGATGCATCCCGGCTGCCTATGATCTCGGCAAGCGGGGCAGTGCATACGACCGTGATGGGATGCTCTTGAAAGTAGGGCTTCAGCTTCTTGGCGGCAAAGTATACTCCATAGCACATCTTCTGATAGTGCGGGTAGTTTTGCTTCGAGGTGGACATTACTTCGCTCAAATAATATACCGGCCTCTGGACTAATTGAGTCCGGCCTTCTTCGGGGCGTTAGACCACGATAACTGTACTGACCACTCGGCTAGTCGCGGCAATGTAAAGAAGCATAGGCTCTTTCTCAGTCGGCGCTGCCCGGACAGGCGGTGTGGTCAGCATCTTCTTCAACTCGTGGAAAGCTTGGTCTGCTTGGTCGTTCCACTCAGAGTGGGTGGACTTCTTCATGAGTCAGTATAGGGGGAGAGCCTTCTCTTCTAGCCGGCTGATAAAGCGGTTTAGGGAGGCCAGGCACCCGGTAAACTTCTGAACGTCTCGCAACTTGGTAGGAATCTCCATTCTCTCTATAGCCTTGATCTTCACTGGGTTGCACTCGATGCCGCGTTCGGAGACCAAAAAGCCGAGAAGCTGGCGGGCTGGTACTCCGAACACACATTTCTCAGGGTTGAGCTTGATCTGAAACTGGCGCAAGTTGGCAAATGTTTCTCTGAGGTCTTCCAGCAGGGTGCCGCGCTTCTCCGTCTTCACCACAATATCGTCTATATAGACGTGGGCATTTCTGCCGAGTTGCTTGAGGAGGCATTTCTGCATGCAATGCTGAAAAGTGGCACCGGCATTTCTCAAGCCGGACGTCATAGTCAGGTAGCAGAAAGCTCCGAATGGTGTGATGAAGGCGGTCTTCAGGCGGTCGGCTGGATCCAACTTGATCTGGTGGTATCCTGAGTAAGCATCCAAGAAACTCAACAGCTCGCATCCGGCTGTGGAGTCTATCACTTGATCGATTCGTGGTAAGGCAAATGGATCTTTGGGGCAGGCTTTGTTGAGGCTGGTGTAATCTATACACATACGCCATTTATTGTTTTTCTTCAATACCAGGACCGGGTTGGCAAGCCATTCTAGAAAAAACACCTTCATAATGAAGCCGGCTGCCAGGAGCCGGGCTATCTCTTCTCCCACTATCCTTCTCTTCTCCTCCGATAGTCGGCGAAGAGGTTGCTTGACTGGTTTTGCGTCTGCTCGAACATGTAGCTTGTGCTCGGCGAAATCCTTCGGAACACCCGGCATGTCCTTTGGGGACCATGCAAAGATGTCCCGATTCTCACGGAGGAAGTCGACGAGCTCGCCTTCCTATTTGCTGTCCAGGTTTGCACCAATGACAGCAAACCTCTCCGGGTTCTCCGGGTCCAGAGGTATCTTCTTTGTTTCCTTGGCCGGCTGGAAGGAGCCTTGAGCATCATATTCCTTGGGGTCAGGGGACAGGGCCGACTGCTTGCCGGCCATGACCACGACTCGGTCCAGCATCTTCTTCTCTTCAGCAATCACGAGGGACTCGGCCAGCCGGCTGCTGGCTGCAGCATACTCGGAGGATTTCTTGTAGTCTCCGGCTATGGTGATGATCCCCTTCGAACTCGGCATCTTCATCTTGAGGTAGGCGTAGTGGGGCACAGCCATGAACTTGGCCAGGGCAGGTCGGCCAAGCAATGCGTGGTAAGGGCTCTCTAGATCCACTACTTCAAACCAGATCGCTTCTTGGCGGAAGTGATCCTTGTCTCCGAAGAGAACATCCATCTTGATCTTGCCGATTGGGGAACATGACAGGCCGGGTACGATGCCATGGAACACAGTCCGGCTTGGTATGAGTTGCTTCGTCTTGAGGTTCAACTTCTCCATGATGTTGCGGTACAGTATGTTGATGCTGCTTCCACCGTCAATCAGCACACGGGAGAAACGGGCACCTCGCCTTTCTGTCGCGAGGGTGGCGTCCAACACCAATGAATAAGAGCCGGGAGACGGCATCACCTCTGGGTGATCGGCCTGGCTCCAGCTGATAGGCTTCTCAGACCAATGCATAAACTCGGGGTTGTTGGAGGCGACCGCGTTGACTTCTTGGTGCTGTCGGCGCCGACTGCGCCTGTCTTCAATTTGGCTTGTCAAGACGACGTAGGCGGCGTGCTCATCTGGGAACTCATCTTGAATGGCTCCGACTGCTGGTCGAACAGCCGGCTGCTGAGGGGCTGGAGACGGCGGGCCAGCAGGCGGAGGCGGCACCAGCCCCTCGCCTTTGGAGATCCGCGTGAGCCAATGGCATTTCCGGGTCGTGTGGTTGGACGGCTTCGCGCCGCTGTGGAACTTACAGGGGGCATCAAGAGTTTGCTCGTAGGAGAAAGCCGGCCGCCAAGCCGGCCTGCCGCCCTTCTGCTTCTTGGGCGCGGGCCGCTCTTCGGGCTGTTCGTCTTCGACTGTGGCTACTTGTCGACTGGTGGAAGGCGGCATAGGGGCCTTGCGCTTGTTGTCGTTCTGGTAAGGGCGTCGGTTGGAGTCACCAGCCGGCGTCTTGGGAGCCGGAGCGAGCACCTTTCCAGAGGCATCCACTCGAAGTTCGGTCTTCATTGAAGAGTCGGCCATGGCGTACTTGTTTGCTATGATCAGCAACTCGTCGAGGGTAGTCGGCTCGTCGCAGAGGAGTCGGCGCTTGAGGAGGGTGCCCTCTCAGCACCCGGCGGTGAAGTACTCTATGGCTTGAACCTCGTGCACCCCCTCGCAAGAGTTGCAGAGCTCGGCCCAACGCGTGAGGTAGTCGCGAGTCAATTCGCTGGGCCCTTGGACGCACAAGGAGAGCTGGCGGGGCTTGGGAGGCCGCTTGTACGTGCTGGTGAAGTTGCGGATGAAGACTTTCGTGAAGTCGAGCCAGCTGTTGATGCTGTAGGGCTTGAGGCTGTTCAGCCAAGTGCGTGTCGTGCCTTGAAGTATGAGCGGGGCGTATTTCACAGCAACGTGCCTGTTGCCGTTTGCTATGAAGACTACGGTGGAATAGTCGATTAACCAGTCTTCTGGCTTCACGGAGCCGTTGTATTTCGGCGTGTCTCTTGGGAGTGAGAACCCTTTGGGGAAGGACTCGTCGCGGATGCGGGGGCCAAAGCAAGGCGGGCCGACATCATCATCTTCTTCTAGCGCCAGGGATCGCGCTAGGCGGTCGATCCGGTGGCGGGCGTCACTCTCGCCGACTCCTTCGCAGTGGCCCAGTTGGCCGCCGAGAGTCGGATGCGTGATAGGCGGCGGGGTGGGATATCTCTCCCCACGAGGCGGGGGAGGAGGCGGATCGCCTCGTCGTTCCACAGCTCGGGGCGGCCTTCTGCGTCGCGCTCGATGGTGAGCCGAGTCCAGCTGCGGCTAGCAGCCGGCTCCTTGTCTTTTCTTGCACGGGCGCCGTTCGCAGTCGGCGTCCGGGATGTCGCACCGTGCTCTCGGCGTTGGGGAGGACTTTCGGCGCGGGCGCTGGCATCATGCCGCTCTGCGGCCGCGTCGATCAGCTGCTGGATGCGTCTAGTCATGTAGGGAAGCTCGTCGGCCCCCAGCCCGTTCAGCTCGTCTACGGCCGCCTGGGCGGCACGCAGGTTCTCGAGTGGCGTGGCGTAGACTGGGCGGTCTACTCCCAGCATGCTGGCGGTGGCTGTGCCGCGCTTCTTGACGAAGCCGGCTTGGTTCGGCCTGCCAGGAGGCGGCGTACCGAAGGCGGCGCGGTCGACTTCGCACTGGTGAGCCTCAGTGAGGCGTCTCATGGATGCTATCTTCTGGCCTTCCGCGACGAGGGCGAGGCGGCGTGCCTCCAGTGTCTCGGCGTTGGCGTCGGCCGGGATGGGGACGGACAAGTCGTGCAGCGCCGCTTGTAGGGCGTCGTGGGCGTTCTCGCCTGAGACGGCGTCGTGGCTGATGACCAGCACCTCAGTGAGAGCGCTGCTGCCACTGTCGGCTCGAGGGAGAGGGTCGTCGATGATCACCACGTTTGTGGGGAAGGCGTCAAGCGATGCCGTGTCGGAGTCGACCAGCATCGGGTCGGTGGAGCCGACCGACTCCAAGTCCACAGCAAGCTCGCTGGAGACGTGGAGCTGGTCGAGGAGGCTGACGAGGCGGCTCTCGGGGCAGTCTGTGCCCGCGTCGGACGCAGGCTCGTCGGAGATGCGAGCCTCGCCAAGAAGATCGGCGAGGCAGCTCGCTACGCAGGCGTCGTCGACGCCTTGCAGCGCGTCGGGGCAAGCGCCATCGGGCGTGGCGGGCTGGCTACGCTCGCGGGGGAGGAAAAGGGTTCCCGTCCAGAACAGGTCTCCGGACGACGGTGCACCTGGCCCCATGGTGGGAGCCAAATGTCGAGTGGTAGGTGCGACATATGCCAACGGGTGGCTTATCATTGTGGGAGTCAGTAAGACATCGCCGGTGCCTGGAAACGGGATGAGGCGAAGACATGCACGCTGGCGAATCTTACCCAGGTTCGGGGCTCTCCGTGGAGATAACACCCCTAGTCCTGCTCTGCGGGGTCTCCGCATGATCACTAGATCAACACAAGTAGCTACAAGTGGCTCCTTGAGCTGTTCGGCTAGAGGAAGAAGAAGGGCAAGGCTAGCTCTCCTTCTCTCTATGTGGTGTCTAAAACTCTAAGAGATCAACCCTTTGCATGGGTGCCCTGGGGGGTTTATATAGGCCTACCCCCCAAGGGTACAATGGTAATCTGGCTAGACGCGGGCCCTAGCCGTCAGTGCCTGTATTCGCCGGCTTCTCCGCCGACCGCTGGGCCCGCCGACTGGTGGGTCCCGCCGGCTGCCAGCCTCTTGGCCGACAGGCCGGCCCCGCCGCCTGGGGGTCTTGTCGGTGGCTGGTTACTGTAGCCTCGCCCCTGATGACGAGGGCTTTGTCGAGGTAAGCATGGCTACAGTGCCGCCGCCTGGCGGGCTCTCACTATAGCCTTACCTCGTCTTGTCTCCTTAATGATGCACATACTTCGAGGGAGGGGGTGGCCGGCTATTGGGAGCCGGCTAAGCCCCAGGCCGACTGGGGGAGGCTTGGCCGCCTTCGAGCATCTCTCTGGCTGAAGGGGCCCGCCGCCCGCGGGCCGTGCTGGTGCCTGTCGTGGGTGGCATCATGGTCAACATGGCAACAGTGCCGCGCCGGACGGGGGATGGCTGACCCGTACGGCGCACTGTGGCCTTGTGTGCTCCGGGATTCGGGGGTGGCAGGCTGTACTGTGGCCACGCCCCGTCTCATCACCGTTATGAGGGTGTAGCCCTTGAGGGTGCAATCTTGGCCGGCTTCTGGGAGTCGGTCATCTTGTGGCCGGCTTCTGGGAGTCGGCACCCTTGGGGCCGGCTTCCTGGAGTCGGCCATCTTGTGGTTCTCTTTGGGAAGGTTTTTAGGGCCGGGTCGCCGTCCAGGAGTCGGCTCGTGAGATAGCCGGCCAGGGGAAGGCGGCCCTGTGCATTGGATGCTTGAAGGTTCGATCGGCCTGATAATTTTTCAAAGAGCAAGGGGGAGTCGGCTAGGCTACCCGTGGCCATTTACTCCGACATGTGTAGTAAACAGTTTCAGTTGAGAAATCAGCAAGGTGTAATGCATATTATCTTCTATAACTCATTTCACTTCACGATTTCTTCACCTATTTGTTGTTTCCTAATTATCCTAATTCCTAAATGTCTTACTCAACTTCAGCGCCATGCTCAGTCCAACCCCGTGGCTTCAGGGTGGCCGAGTTCGTCGCGACCATCAGTTCGGAGACCTGCGTCACTGCGCGTGTCGCTACCATGGCCCCCTGTGTCACTGCATGCTCCATCAACAGCCTCTTGCACAAGGAAAAGCAACAGGAGTAGAGGCGTCTGAGATGCTCTGTTCTACAGAGGTGGCTGATTATGTTTGTCAGTTTGTAATACTTTGGCCGCAGTGTACTTATGTATCTTTTTCTGGCCGGAGCACGACCAGAGCTTATGTCAGTACGAACTTTGATTGTGATGGTACTACAAACTCTATAAAAACACCAGTAATCCATTTTTACTGGTACTTACCTTTTATACAATTCACATGGATTGTGCCCCTATTACCAACTGTGGTACAAAAATGCACTATGCTCACCATTTTATTTTAGTTCATCAGTTTGTAATACTTTAAAAAGAGGAGGTAAAAGTGAACCACTCAGTTTTGTATTATAAAAAGTGTTAATGTGAGAAACTTCAAAAACATCTTGTTTAATAAGTTCTGCTTGTTTTGTGTATAGTATTTATTGAGCTAAAAATGGTATGGTTCATACATTCTCGTCGATCTCGTTGTAATCGTCCTTGTTTTTGTGAGTTTCTTGATGCAAGTTTTGTGGTCAGTATGGGAGAGGGTGATCCGTCCAAAGTGTAATTCCGTGACGTTGACGTTCAAGTTCTACAACTAATCCGTACAAACAAAAACAGTGGTCCGTTCTACAAAGGAAAAATGGTTTAATTAAAAATATTGATTAGTACAAGTTAAAAACGATGATCCGTTCGGAATAAAAGAAATGACAGAAATTCAAATTGTAAAAGTTCAAGCAAAAAGAAACACCATGCAATTCAAATGGTAAAAGTACAAGTCGTAAAATAAGAGAAGTCTAGAACATCGTTGTAAAAAAAATGTTTAGTTAAAAAAAGAATAAAAAACATTTTCTTTTTAAAAAAAATTCAGTTCGATGATACAAACCATGCAAGTACAGGGGCGATGATATAGTAAACTGTTGAAAACTTACGAGCAAAATAATTACCCAAAAACAAAGCAAAGTCTAGTTAGTGAAAACACGTTTAGTACAAACTCATGCAAACATCAGTACAAGAACTCTTTTTTCAATTCAAAATTACTCTACAAAGAATAGCTCAGTACAAACACACACATATATCAGTACGAGTACTCTGTTTTTCAGACGGGAAAATAGCAGGATCCGTCTTGCCGTATTCAAAATTACCCTTAAATGATTGCAAATTTGAGAAAATATTCAACATGACTAAGTTTCGCATTTTCGGTAGCTTTCCAATGGTATATTATTTGCCCCATTTCAATAAACTTTTTAACAAAATCATGTTCAAAACCAACTTTAACCGTATTTGAATTCATATTTAATCTGTAAGGAATTAGAAATTCTATACGCAAAAGTTGCGCATTTTCCATAGCTTTCCAACGCCGTATCGTTTGCTTCAATCCGACAAACCGTTTGCAAAAAAACTGCAAAAATACGTTTCGCCCAGAATTTTACCATTTTTCAAATTACTTTTAAATAATATAGAATTTGAAAAAATAGTAGATATATGGAAGATGCGGATTTTCACAAACTTTCCAACGCCATCTCATCTGCTCAATTCCGACAAACTGTTTGAAAATTAAGTCCAAAATACGATTCGCGTTTTCGGTTTTGAAAAAAACAGTTTTATCAAAACTGGTCTTAAACCATAAATTTTTTGCAAAAGCAAATTATAGGATTGTAACGTAGATGTCAAGAGCTTTCCAACGATATATTACACGCCCCGTTTCGACAAAAAAAATTGCAAAAAAATTAAACTAAAGAAGACGATTTTTAACAGAAACAGAAAGCATCAGTTCAAGTAGGGTAACAGAATAATATTCTGTTACGCGTAACAGA
>NC_057802.1:338751941-338752279 GCF_018294505.1 Triticum aestivum | reverse complement strand
ATTGAACTAAAGAAGACGGTTTTTATCAACAACAGAAAGCATCAGTTCAACCGCTCGATTTTCATCAGTTCAACCGCTTGAATTCATCAGTTCAAGTAGGGTAACAGAATAATATTCTGTTACGCGTAACAGAATAGCCCAGATGTATATATATATATATATATATATATATATATATATATATATATATATAAAATAAGGAGGCACTTGCGTACGTGAGGCTCTGGACCTGGTGGGTCCCCATTGTCATCCTCTCCAAATAAAGTCATCTCCTCGCCCGCACGCGCTTTCCGCCCGAAACAGTCAGCGCCGCCCCCCCACTTCCCGGTGCAGGCGAT
>NC_057802.1:338727109-338751733 GCF_018294505.1 Triticum aestivum | reverse complement strand
TAATCCATCCTACCCCTCGGTGGTAGTTACCCCATATGTCTCATATACTATCATATGGTACTATATATATATATACTATTTTATCATTTAAAATATATTCGTATACTATATCTAAGATATTTCAAAGCAAATTACATGAAAAAATTGCATATGAGCCCATAGTTTTTGTTATATTTGTGAAATACGTACATATTTGTACGTAAAAAAGAGCATACTCAAAATATAGTATATAATACCTAAAAATTAGTATATATACTATCTAATCATTGTTATATACTACATACTACACGTACATATTCTCGATTTCGACGGATACTAGATACAACATACAAAACGCAAGTGGTGGTATATATATCTGTGAAATTCTGTGAAATTGAATGAATTTAAGAAAAGAAAACAGGGGCTATACAGGCTCTTTGCCGTCTGCTGGAAGACGGCAAAGAGCTTTGCCATCAGCCAGCAGACGGCAAAGCTGCCACGTGGCAGCTACTTGTGCAACCTGGGGTCACTGGGCTGGCCTATATGGTTGCTTTGCCGTATGCCAGCAGACGGCATAGCATGCCATGTGGCAGCTATCGGAGGGCATCTGGGCTGGCCTATTTGGGCCCTTTGTCGTCTACTCGCAGACGACAAAGACCTTTGCATCTTTGCTGTCTGCCAGGAGACGGCAAAGCACGTCGTTAACCCCTTAACGGACCTAAGATGCCACGTGTGCCGTCCAGGCCCTTTGCCGTCTGCCAGCGGACGGCAAAGGCCTTTGCATCTTTGTCGTCTGCCAGCAGACGGCAAAGAGCCCTTTGCCGTAGTTTGTTTAGCCGGATGTGTTGCCGTCCGCGAGGCATGCCTTTGCCGTCTGCCATGGCAGACGACAAAGTTCCCGATTCCTGTAGTGAGATCTCCAAGA
This sequence comes from Triticum aestivum, assembly GCF_018294505.1. Classification (NCBI taxonomy): domain Eukaryota; kingdom Viridiplantae; phylum Streptophyta; class Magnoliopsida; order Poales; family Poaceae; genus Triticum; species Triticum aestivum. The sequence goes on along the minus strand of NC_057802.1, from coordinate 338,750,829 downwards.
ACATCGAGGAGAACATGGTATTGAGAATCAAAGAGAGAGAAGAAGCCATCTAGCTACTAGCTATGGACCCGTAGGTCTGAGGTAAACTACTCACGCTTCAATGGAAGGGCAATGGAGTTAATGTAGAAGCCCTCCGTGATCGAATCCCCTCCGGCAGGGTGCCGGAAAAGGTCCCTAGATGGTATCTCACGGGTACAGAAGGTTGCGGCGGTGGAAAAGTGTTTTCGTGGATGCCTCTGTTGGTTTGGGGATATATGAGTATATATAGGCAAAAGAATTAGGTCAGGAGATGCACGAGGGGCCCACAAGGGTGGGGGCGCACCCTCCGTCCTTGTGGCCGCCTCGTGGCTCCTCCGACTTCATCTCCAAGTCTCCTGGTTGTCTTCTGGTCTAAGAAAAATCATCACGAAGGTTTTATTCCGTTTGGACTCCATTTGGTATTCCTTTTCTGCGAAACTCAAAAACAGGGGCAAAAACAGGAACTTGCATTGGGCTCTAGGTTAATAGGTTAGTCCCAAAAATAATATAAAATAGCATATTAATGCATATAAAACATCCAAAACAGATAATATAATAGCATGGAACAATAAAAAATTATAGATACGTTGGAGACGTATCAATACCTGTTTCTCAACCTGATCAAGAAAAGACCACTTTTACTTGTCCTTTTGGAACTTATGCTTATAGACGTATGCCTTTTTGTTTATGCAATGCACCTGCTACCTTTCAAAGATGTATGACTGCTATATTCTCTGACGTTTGTGAAAAGATTGTTGAGGTTTTCATGGATGAATTTTCTGTTTATGGGAAGTCTTTTGATGATTGTTTAAGCAATCTTGATCGAGTTTTGTAGAGATGTGAGCAAACAAATCTTGTATTGAATTGGGAGAAGTGCCACTTTATGGTAATGAAGGTATTGTTTTGGGCCATGAAATCTCTGAAAGAGGTATTGAGGTGGAGAAAGCTAAGGTTGATGCAATTGAGAAAATGCCATGTCCTAAAGATATCAAAGGTATCCGTAGTTTCCTTGGTCATGCTGATTTCTATACAAGATTTATCAAAGACTTTTCTAAAATTTCTAGGCCTTTTACAAATCTTTTGCAAAAGGATATTCCTTTTGTTTTTTATGCTGATTGTTTAGAAGCCTTCGGAACACTCAAGAAAGCCTTAATTTCTACCCCTATTGTTCAACCACCTAATTGGAACTTGCCTTTTGAAATTATGTGTGATGCTAGTGATTATGCTGTTGGTGCCGTTCTAGGACAAAGAGTTGATAAGAAACTGAATGTTACTCACTATGCAAGTAAAACTCTAGACATTGCACAAACAAATTATGCTACTACTGAAAAAGAATTTCTAGCAGTTGTGTTTGCTTGTCATAAATTTAGATCCTATATTGTAGATTCGAAAGTAATTTTTCACACTGATCATGCTGCAATAAAGTATCTTATGGAAAATAAAGATGCCAAACCTAGGCTTATTCGACGGGTTCTCTTGCTACAAGAATTTGATTTGCACATCACTGATAGAAAAGGAGCGGAGAACCCCGTGGCTGACAACTTGTCTAGGCTTGAAAATGTTCTTGATGACCCACTACCTATTGATGATAGCTTTCTTGATGAGCAGTTAGCTGCAATAAATGTTTCTAATAACACTCCTTGGTATACTGACTATGCTAATTACATTGTTGCTAAATATTTACCACCTGGTTTCACATACCAACAAAAAAAATTCTTCTATGATTTAAGACATTACTTTTGGGATGACCCACATCTTTATAAAGAAGGAGTAGATGGTATTATTAGACGTTGTGTACCTGAGCATGAACAGGGACAAATCCTATGGAAATGTCACTCCAAAGCTTATGGAGGACATCATGCGGGAGATAGAACTGCTCACAAGGTATTGCAATCTGGTTTTTATTGGCCTACTCTCTTCAAAGATGCTCGTAAGTTCATCTTATCTTGTGATGAATGTCAAAGAATAGGTAATATTGGTAAGTGTCAAGAAATGCCTATGAATTAGTCACTTGCTGTTGAACCATTTGATGTTTGGGGATTTGATTACATGGGACCTTTTCCTTCTTCTAATGGGTATACTCATATTTTGGTTGATGTTGATTATGTTACTAAGTGGGTAGAAGCTATTCCAACCAGTAGTGCTGATCACAACACCTCTATTAAAATGCTTAAAGAATTTATTTTCCCAAGGTTTGGAGTCCCTAGATATTTAATGACTGATGGTGGTTCACACTTTATTCATGGTGCTTTCCATAAAATGCTTGCCAAGTATGAGGTTAACCATATAATTGCATCACCCTATCATCCTTAGTCTAGTGGTCAAGTTGAACTTAGCAATAGAGAAATAAAATTAATTTTACAAAAGACTGTCAATATGTCCCGAAAGAATTGGTCTAAGAAATTAGATGATGCACTTTGGGCTTATAGAATAGCGTATAAAATTCCTATGGGTATGTCTCCTTATAAAATGGTTTATGGAAAAGCTTGTCATTTGCCTCTTGAGTTAGAACATAAAGCTTATTGGGCAGTTAAAGAACTCAACTATGATTTCAAACTTGCTGGTGAGAAGAGGTTATTTGATATAAGCTCATTAGATGAATGGAGAACCCAAGCCTATGAAAATGCCAAGTTATTTAAAGAAAAAGTTAAAAGATGGCATGATAAAAGAATCCAAAAGCGTGAGTTCAAAGTTGGAGAATATGTTCTTTTGTACAACTCTCATTTCAGATTCTTTGCAGGAAAACTCCTCTCCAAATGGGAAGGACCCTATGTTATCGAGGAGGTTTATCAATCTGGAGCTATCAAAATAAATAATGCTGCAAGTACTAACCTGAAGGTTATTAATGGGCAACAAATAAAACATTATATCTCAGGCACGCCCATTAATGTTGAAAGCAATATTATCCAAACTATGACACCGGAAGAACACATAAAAGAAACCTTTCGGAACACTCCAGAATCGTGAAAAAGAGGAGGTACGTGATATGGTAAGTAAACGGACTCCGAAAAATCAGCAAAAATATTTTTGTGTCCATTTTGGAATATAACAAAAATTAGGAAAATAAGAAACAACCAAGAAGGCACCCCTGGTGGGCACAAGACACCAGGGCGTGCCTGGCTTGCCTACCAGGCGCGCCCAGGTGGGTTGTGCCCACCTCAGGTACCTTCCGGACTCCGTTTTTCTTCCGTTTGCTTGTTTTCCAAGATAAAAAAATCTTTATATACCCCCCGAACCTATTGACCACCGTATCACAGAGAAATCTTCTGTTTTGTTTTCTTGCTGTTTCCGGTCAGATCTGTTGAGCCAGGCATCATGTCTTTTTCCTCCAACAACATGGAAGAGGATGCTTGGTTGATGAAGATCGAGCTGAAGAGAGAAGAGCCCGTAGAAGCCGTCAAAGGGGACAAGAGCAAGGAGGCTACCGGAGATCAAGCGCCGGTGGTTGAGCAGGCCTGGCCTGCCGAGGAAGAAGAAGAAGATATCCTTAAACCTTATTATGATCATCTCACCCCCACCGAGATTGAAGCCTTTCGGATCATCGAAACGGTTCGTGTGCAAAATAAATATCTCACCTGTGAAAATATTCTGTTGCAAGAGCACATCATCGCCCTGTGGAGCGTCATCCGTAGATTGGAGAATATCTTGATCATGAAGGCCAAGATCGCTACCACTTCATCACCACCACCTCCTTCATCACCGAAAGAAAATTGAGTACCGGGTATGGGCACTCCCCTTGGCTTGCGCCAAGCTTGGGGGAGGTGCCCCGGTATCGTATCACCTCCACTATCTTTTGCCTTTATTTATCTTAGTTCGATCCATAGTTATCTTTTGCTTTAGATGAATAAAAGTTTAGTTCGATCCTTTCTTTTTGAGAGTTTGCTTAGTGATCTATCTTTGTAATCGTGTGCGAGATATATAATAAAGCTTAGTTTGAGTTTTGCTTTCTTTACTTTCATGTTCCAATAAAAAGAAAGGAAATAAATGAAAAATATCATATGCTAATCTTATGGTAAGTAATGACATCACATAAGGAAAAGTATAAGTAGAAAATTTTATTGGAGATTGACAAACATAGCATTGGTCAATTATGCAATTCATGAAACAATTAATAAGGGAAGAGAAGATTCACATGCAAATACACTATCTTGGAAATCTTTTGTGATTGTGAGCCCCCATCAAAATGTTATATGCCAAAATTGTTGACGTTGGACAAGGAAGACAGCGTAATGATTTAAGTTTGTTCATATTCACATAGAAGTTATATTGTCATAGATCCTTCAACATGTGGTGCTTGCCCCTATCTTTGCTAGCCAAAATTCCACACCAAGTAGAGATACTACTTGTGCATCCAAAAACCCTTAAATCCAAATCTTATTTTCAAGAGTCCACCATACCTACCTAAGGATTGAGTAAGATCCTTCAAGTAAGTTGTCATCGGTGCAATAAGGCAATAAAAATTGCTTCTAAAAGTGTTAGATCATTTAGTGTAAGAGAAAATTGAGCGTTGTACGAACTTGTGATCGCAAAGAATAAAAGCGACAGACTGCACAATAAAGGTTGCTATCATAAGGGGCAATATAATGTGACGTTATTTTGCACTAAGGGATTGAGCATACAAACAAAAAGCGCATGGCAACCTCTACTTCCCTCTGCGAAGGGCCTATCTTTTACTTTTATGTATTTACTTTCATGCAAGAGTCAAAGTTTTTCTCTTTATTCCTTTTTATTTTTCTCTTTTGGCAAGCATCATGTGGTTAGGAAAGATCTTGGCACATATATCCATTTGGATATGGGTAGCATGAGTTATTATTGTTGACATCACCCTTGAGGTGAATACGTTGGGTGGCGAAATTATGAGCCCCTATCTTTCTATGTGTCCGGTTGAAACATTTTGCTCATGTGTGTTGCGGTGAGTGTTAGCAATCATAGAAGACTATATGATGGTTGAGTATGTGGACTTGCCTAAAGGCTCCGATACGTGACCCTTCCTGAAAAGATGATGAATTGTAGTTGCAAAGTTTACTGAGAACATAGTTTGTTGGTTTCCAATAGAGATTATGCTTTATACTTTGATGTTGTGATGAATTGTTACTTATTCATGAGAAGTCTATGATAAAAGTTCTATGAAGTTTTATGTTAAGGTTTGTTGCTGTTATAATAATATACATGATGCTTCTATGTCTGTATTTTGTTTTTATCGACACCTCTCTCTCTAAGCATGTGGACATGTTTTTTGATTTCGGTTTTTCGCTTGAGGACAAGCAAGGTCTAAGCTTGGGGGAGTTGATACGTCCATTTTGCATCATGTTTACCTACTGTTATTTATATTGTTTTTATGCATAATAAAGCTTTTTGGAGTATTTCTAATGCCTTTTCTCTCATAATATGCAAGGTTCACACAAAGAGGGAGAATTCCGGCAGCTGGAAATCTGGACCTGAAAAAGCTACGTCAGGCTACCTATTCTGCACAACTCCAAATGAGCTGAAACTTCACGAGGAATCTTTATGGAATAAATAAGAAATACTGGAGCAAATAGCTACCAGAGGGGGGCCACCTGGTGAGCACAAGACACCAGGGCGCGCCCGGCCCCCCAGGCACGCCGTGGTGGGTTGTGCTCAGCCCAGCCCACCTCCGGTGCCCATCTTCTGGTATACAAGTCATTTTGACCTAGAAAAGATAAGAGCAGGACTTTCGGGACAGAGCACCACCGTCTCGAGGCGGAACTTGGGCAGGAGGACTTTTGTCCTCAGGCGGAGCGATTCCACTGGGGGAACTTCCCTCCCGGAGGGGGAAATCATCGTCATCATCATCACCAACAACTCTCCCATCTTGGGGAGGGCAATCTCCATCAACATCTTCAACAGCATCATCTCCTCTCAAACCCTAGTTCATCTCTTGTGTTCAATCTTTGTACCGGAACTATAGACTAGTACTTGTGGGTGACTAGTAGTGTTGATTACATCTTGTAGTTGATTACTATATGGTTTATTTGGTGGAAGATTATATGTTCAGATCCATTATGATATTTAATACCCCTCTGATCTTGAGCATGATTATCATTTGTGAGTAGTTACTTTTGTTCTTGAGGTCGCGGGAGAAATCTTGTTGCAAGTAATCATGTGAATTTTATATGTGTTCGATATTTTGATAGTATGTATGTTGTGATTCCCTTAGTGGTGTCATGTGAACGTCGACTACTTGACACTTCACCATATTTGGGCCTAAGGAAATGCATTGTGGAGTAGTTATTAGATGATGGGTTGCAAGAGTGACAGAAGCTTAAACCCTAGTTTATGTGCTATTCCGTAAGGGACCGATTGGATCCAAAAGTTTAATGCTATGGTTAGAATTTATTCTCAATACTTTTCTCATAGTTGCGGATGCTTGCGAGGGGGTTAATCATAAGTAGGAGGTTTGTTTAAGTAAGAACAGCACCTAAGCACCGGTCCACCCACATATCAAATTATCAAAGTAGCAAACACAAATTGAACCAACATGATGAAAGTGACTAGATGAAATTCCCGTGTACGCTTTGCTTATCATAAGAGACCATTATATCATGTCCTTTGCCTCAAAAGGATTGAGCTACCTTGCTGCACCTTTGTTACTACTATCGTTACTTGCTCGTTACAAATTATCTTGCTATCAAACTACTCGTTACTTATAATTTCAGTGCTTGCAGAGAATACCTTGCTGAAAATCGCTTGTCATTTACTTCTACTCCTCGTTGGGTTCGACACTCTTACTTATCGAAAGGACTACAATTGGTACCCTATACTTGTGGGTCATCACTGACCTGGCTGGGCGATGGACAGGGGGTTTGCAGGCGAGCTAAGGACTAGGGGAGGGAGGACCAGGTTAGCATAGGTGCAGGATAGCTCTGCTAGTGGGGGAGCGCGGTCGCAGAGGAAAGGAGAGGAGACTCGGGGATGCGGCTTCGGCTAGTGCAGGGTCGTTGCGAGCGTCGGGGAGTGGAGCTCCCAATAGTGGGAAGGAGAGCGCACGCTCGATGGTTGGAATGCCAAGTGGGAGTGGTCGGCAATGCCTATAGTACTGCTCCCTCCGGTCCTTTTATCTTTTTTTTCAAGAAACTTCCAATCTATTCATCTTCAATCATGGCAGTACAAAAAACAACGGAGGTAATAAAAATTACAACCATGTCCGTGGACCACTGATAACCCACAAGTATAGGGGATCACAACCGTTTTCGAGGGTAGAGTATTCAACCCAAATTTATTGATTTGACACAAGGGGAGCCAAAGAATATTCACGAGTATTAGCAGTTGAGTTGTCAATTCAACCGCACCTGAAAGACTTAATATCTGCAGCAAAGTAGTATGGAAGTAACGGTAACAGTGGCAAAAGTAACAGTAGCAGTTTGTAGTGATTGTAACAGCAGTAGCAACGAAAGTAACTTAGCACAGATCAATATGTGAAAAGCTCGTAGGCAATGGATCGGCAATGATAATTGTGTTGGATGATATTCATCATGTAGCAGTCATAACCTAGGGTGATACAGAACTAGCTCCAATTCATCAATATAATGTAGGCATGTATTCTGTATAGTCATACGTGCTTATGGAAAAGAACTTGCATGACATCTTTTGTCCTACCCTCCCATGGCAGCGGGGTCCTAATGGAAACTAAGGGATATTAAGGCCTCATTTAATAGAGAACCGGAACAAAGCATTAGCACTTAGTGAATACATGAACTCCTCAAACTACGGTAATAACCGGAAAGAATCCCAATTATTGTCACCTTGGGGGTATGCGGATCATAAGTGTCTACAACTTGCAAGATAGGATCAAGAACACACATATATGCATGAAAACATAATACGTTCAGATCTGAAATCATGGCAGTCGGGCCCTAGTGACAAGCATTAAGCATAGCAAAGTCATAGCAACATCAATCTCAAAACATAGTGGATACTAGGGATCAAACCCTAACAAAACTAACTCCATTACATGATAAATCTCATCCAACCCATCACCGTCCAGCAAGCCTACGATGGAATTACTCACTCCCGGCAGTGAGCATCATGAAATTGGTGATGGAGGAAGGTTGGTGATGATGATGGCGACGGATTCCCCTCTCCGGAGCCTCGAACGGACTCCAGATCAGCCCTCCCGATGAAGAACAGGAGGCGGCGGCGGCTCCATATCGTAAAACGCAATGAATCCTTCTTCCTGTTTTTTTCGCGTATAGGTACTTATAGAGTTGGAGTTAGGGTCGGAGGAGGTCCAGGGGGCCCACAAGCCTGCAGGGCGCGCCCTAGGGGGGTGGGCGCGCGCCCCGGGCTTGTGGCCTCTGGATGGCCCCCCTCTGGTACCTTCTTGCGCCAGTATTTTTTATATATTCCATAAAAATTCTCCATAAATTTTTAGATCAATCCGAGAACTTTGACATCTGCACAAAAATAACACCATGGCACTCCTGCTGAAAACAGCGTCAGTCCGGGCTAGTTCCATTCAAATCATGCAAATTAGAGTTCAAAACAAGAGCAAAAGAGTTTGGAAAAGTAGATACGATGGAGACGTATCAACTACCTAGCGAGGACTACAAGCACTGGAACGAGCCGAAGGCGCGCCGCCGTCATCGCCCCTCCCTCACTTAAGCCGGGCAAACCTTGTTGTAGAAGACAATCAGGAAGTCGTCATGCTAAGGTTCCATAGGACCAACGCACCAGAGCAACAACTATCGCCGATGAAGGAAGTCGTAATTCAGAAGAATTAAACCTGTAAACGCCTATAGTACTGCTCCCTCCGGTCCTTTCATCTTTGGGTGAAGTCAAATTTAATAAATTTAATTTTGTAAAGTTTAATTATACCAACTTTGTAGAAAAAATATATTAACATTCATAATACAAAATCAATATCATTGGACACGTCATGAATTTAATTTCATACTGTATAACATTAGTACTTAAGATGTTGATATTTTTTCATATAATTTGGTCAAACGTTATGAAGTTTAACTTTAGAAAATATTTTTAGGGGTTTTAGGAAAATCTTATTTTTTTGAGCAAAAGGAAAATCTTCTTTTTAGGGGTCAAAGGAAAAATGTTATATGCGTAGTAAAAAAAGACCGGACAAAGTATTCTTACATTAGCCATGCTTAAACCTGGCCAAGTGGGCCAGCACGGAATAGCACGGCCCAACCTATGTTTAAACGTGCGAGGAATGGCACGGCACGCGGTCCTTGCCCCCGGGCCCAGGCGTGGCACATGTTCTTTTTAGACAAACGAACGATACTAGATGATGCCCTGCACGTTGCTGCGTGAACCTTGGTAAAACGTATGCGTAAATAGATGCTAAAAGAGCTAAAACTATTACAAAAACAAATTTAAGAATGCTCTCAGGATATATTTTGAAAACAATAAAGTATATGAAGCATGTGATAAAATGTTGTATAAAAAGAGAGTTCTATTGGATTGAAGTCACACTGGGTGCCATTTTTACAAAAAAAAAGTGTGTAACATGACCTGCATATATTTGCTCCAAGTGTACAACGTACAAATATATGTACGTCATACTACAAAAATGTGTAATATGACCGTCTATTCCCGCACAAAAATAAGGAAGCAAATTAACATGCATGGTTGCATGAATAGATTAGTGCACAAATTGTAACTTATGACCACATGCATGATTTGATAATGTGGCATAGTTGCATGAAGAGGAAAAATAGGTAATGAGTTGCAACTATTTAAGAATAGAGGATAACCCGCAGTATGTTTAGTCCTAATGGGCTGTGTGTTTTTTGGCCTTATGGGTTGTTGTTTTTGTTTTTTCGGTCTTCTGGCCTATTATAAATATAAGGAAGAAAGGGGTCGGGCCTAGCCTTGCAGACCGGGCACTATCTCAAGTGAGCTGTGTGCAAGGCACGGCCCACTTAATCACGTGGCGTGTCGGCCCGCCATGTGCCGAGCACATGGCCTAGTGGGCAAGTACGCTAGGTGGCCAGGTCGGGCCACGTTTAGGTAGGAAGCGATTGCAAGCAGGTTATCAATCACATTCATCAGCAGGCTGGAGGGAATTATGGTGGTATTATCAAAGAGATTGTAGAGACTGCGAGTGTTTTTACCTCTTGCAATTTTGTGTTTGAACCTTGAGCTTCAAATTTCGAAGCTCATAACATAGCTAGTGTTGGGGAATGTAACAATAATTCAAAATTTTCCTACGTGTCACCAAGATCAATCTAGGAGATGCTAGCAACGAGAGAGAGGGAGTGCATCTTCATACCCTTGAAGATCGCTAAGCGGAAGCGTTACAAGAACGCGGTTGATGGAGTCGTACTCGTGGCGGTTCAAATCGCGGAAGATCAGATCTAGCGCCGAACGGACGGCGCCTCCGCGTTCAACACACGTACAGACCGGGGACGTCTCCTCCTTCTTGATCCAGCAAGGGGAGAGAAGAAGTTGAGGGAGAACTCCAGCAGCACAACGGCGTGGTGGCAATGGAGCTCGTGGTTCTCCAGCAGAGCTTCGCTAAGCACTACGAAGGAGGAGGAGGAGGTGTATGAGGAGGGAGGGCTGTGCCAGGGAAGAGGTACGGCTGCCCTCCCACCCCTCCACTATATATAGGGGCAAGGGGAGAGGGGGAGGCGCCCTAGGGTTTCCCCTAGGGGGCGGCGGCCAAGCAGATTGGATCTCCCTAGGGAAAATCCTAGGGAGACTTGCCCCCCAAGCCAAGCAGGTGGAGGCTTGCCTCCCAAGCCAGGTGGAGGCGCCCCACCTCCCCAAGTAACGTGGGAAAGGGTGTGGGGGGAGCACCACCCCTTAGTGAGCTGGTTTGCCCCTTCCCCTTTGGCCCATGAGGCCCTCCAACACTTGCCGGGGCTCCCGAAACACCTTTCGGTCATGCTGGCCATAGCCTGGTACCCCCGGAACACTTCCGGACTCCAATACCCTTCGTCCAATATATCGATCTTCACCGCCGGACCATTCCGGAACTCCTCGTGATGTCCGGGATCTCATCCGGGACTCCGAACAACCTTCGGTAACCACATACTATTTCCCATAACAACTCTAGCGTCACCGAACCTTAAGTGTGTAGACCCTACGGGTTCGGGAACCATGCAGACATGACCGAGACACCTCTCCGGCGAATAACCAATAGCGGGATCTGGATACCCATATTGGCTCCCACATGTTCCACGATGATCTCATCGGATGAACCACGATGTCGGGGATTCAATCAATCCCGTATACAATTCCCTTTGTCTATCGGTATGTTACTTGCCCGAGATTCGATCGTCGGTATCCCAATACCTCGTTCAATCTTGTTACCGGCAAGTCTCTTTACTCGTTCCGTAACGCATGATCCCGTGGCTAACTCCTTAGTCACATTGAGCTCATTATGATGATGCATTACCGAGTGGGCCCAGAGATACCTCTCCGTCATACGGAGTGACAAATCCCAGTCTCGATTCGTACCAACCCAACAGACTCTTTCGGAGATACCTGTAGTGTACCTTTATAGCCACCCAGTTATGTTGTGACGTTTGGTACACCCAAAGCATTCCTACGGTATCCGGGAGTTGCACAATCTCATGGTCTAAGGAAATGATACTTGACAATAGAAAAGCTCTTAGCAAACGAACTACACGATCTTGTGCTATGCTTAGGATTGGGTCTTGTCCATCACATCATTCTCCTAATGATGTGATCCCGTTATCAATGACATCCAATGTCCATGGTCAGGAAACCATAACCATCTATTGATCAACGAGCTAGTCAACTAGAGGCTTACTAGGGACATGTTGTGGTCTATGTATTCACACATGTATTACGGTTTCCAGTTAATACAATTATAGCATGAACAATAGACAATTATCATGAACAAGAAAATACAATAATAACCATTTTATTATTGCCTCTAGGGCATATTTCCAACAGCTAGATATGGTGTTCTTCTTCCTCATAGAAGGCATCTATGGTTTGGATCGCCTTATGACCCAACAATTATCCCTGTAAACATTGTTGTTGATCAATAAACGTTGTTTTGCTCAAAAAAGGGTAGGAAGCGAGCTTTTATTTTTAAACGCTTAGGTTATCTTGAATAGGTTGTATGTAATATTCTTGTTGGTAAAGCTGTTCATACCATCAACCACTAAATTCATCCGATTTTGACTGGGACAACAACTTCTCAAGGAGCTATCTCATTCAATTCTTTTAATTCACTATGCTCCCTAATTTTGCAGCTCTTTCATTCGATTGAGATATTTAATTTCGGATTTGGTTCACGATTTTGACCGGACCAACGATTTTACCGAAAAAGGATTTTTCCCTGCTTTATATATAAAGCAAACCACTAGCGCCACAAGGTACTACAAATGTTCACACCGCAAACGCATGCAAAAGTAGGACATACGACAGTACGAGAGGGTTCTGCTGAGGGCACAGCTCAGCAAGCCCTAAAAACAAAACAAAGATGGCGGCACATCCGGCGAAGAAGCTAATCCGGCTCGGGGGTGGCGGAGGGAGCAGCGGCGCCAAGCGGAGAGCCATCACGCGAAGGTCAACAATGATGGTGTTGATGACGTCTCAATCCTGATGGCGGCAAAAAAGCCACCATAGCTACAAGTAACCACACATTTTAAAAACTGCGTCAGTAGCACGTCGGAGAGGCACACGCTGGATCACAAGTTCATTGCGGACCATCCACAACGTTCAAGCAAGGACCCCAATCCCCAACCACCTAATGTGGGGGGCCTGGCTAAGGGGGGGCCTGGATTTCAGAGAAAAGGTTGGGGAAGTTGTTGTTACACCATCGACCACCTCCTGAAAGGAACTCTAGAGGAATTGAGCGGACACGCAAGTGAAGAAGATGTGATTCGAGTCCTCGTCTATCCCGCATAGGGGGCACATCCTGTCACCAGGACCATTCCTCTTGAAGACCTCCGCACCTTAAGGAATCCAGCCCCGAATCCATTGCCACAAGAAGATCCTAATCTTCAGCGGCAGTCTAATAATCCTCACCGCAGATAGAGGCAAAGGGGCAGGTGTGGGCGCAATGGCCTGGTACAACGATTTAGTGGAAAAGACACCCGAGGGCTCTAGACACCAGGATATGCGATCGGTCACTAGATCCATGTCCATCTTGTGAAGAGCGATGCAGTCAAGGAGCTTGTGCCACGCAACAAGGTCCGAAGGCCCAAATGGCCGCCGGAAGGCGAGGTGCCCTAAGTAAATAAGGGCGACCTCGATGGAGATCCTAGGTTCCACCGCGATGGAGAACAAATCGGGGAACCGGGCAACAAATGGGAGATCCCTAGCCCACCTGTCGAACTAGAACAAGGCGGCGGCGCCGAACCCAATCGAGATGGAGGTCCCAATGCAGAGAACCGGGAGTAGTTGGATAACGGGTTGCCAGAACTGCGATCCTCCAGACCGCTGACAGAAGGCGAGCAGTTGACCGTGCAGATACTTATTCCGGATGATGTCAAGCCAAAGGCCGCCGTCCCATTCGCAATTCACCAAAGCCAGCGAGTCAGCAGGGCAATGTTCATGCGTTTGGAGGACATGATCTCGAGCCCGCCCTAGTCGTGCGACTTGCAAATATCGGGCCAGCGGACCATATGGTATTTCTGCTTATCACCCTCCCTGGCCCAGAAGAATCTGGCCTGGACCTTGGCAATCTCATGATGGAGTGTCTCATGGAGGCTGTAGAAACTCATGATGAACAGGAGCAGGCTGGACAGAGAGGAGTCGATGAGGACTGTCTGCGCCTTGGACAACCATGTACCCTGCCAAGGCTCGATATGGAGTTGGAGCTTGGCCACCGTCAGCCACAACTCGGTGACGGACAACCTGGAGTCACTAATGGGTATCCCCAGGTACGTCGTGGGGAAGGAACCCGGCTGAAAATTCAGACGGTCAGCAATGCTCTGGAGCTCGGTGGGAGAGTAGCCCATCACCATCACTCTTGTCACCAACGATTTTTCAAATCAATTAGCAGCAACTTGCCTATAAAAGAATATCAATCTGGCACACCCTCTCACCACCTAGAAAAAAGAAGCGTCGCCATGTGATACTGTAGCGCCAATATAGTATATGCAGCCACCGATCGAGAAATTTTACCCCATAAATATGGGTTGATTAGCAGATAACGTAGAATCACACCTCGAAAAGCCACCAAAACATCACATTATATAAATAAATATAAAACACACTCCATTATCTTCTCCACTCACCAAACTAAATATTCCCTCGGTTTTCAGAATATAAGGTGTATTGGTTTTTTGAGAAGTCAAATTTCTTTAACTTTGATCAAGTTCAGAGCAAAAAATATCGACATCCACAGTACTAGATAAATAAAAATATGAAAATTCATTTCATGGTGAATCTAATGATACCAGTTTTATATTATGGATTTTGACATACTTCTTTACAAATTTGACAGCTTAAAGAAGTTTTAACTTTTCAAAAAATAATACACCTTATATTTTGAAATAGAGTAAGTATTTTTTTTAATGAAAACTCAACAACACCAACAGCGCAGCAAAGCCCGCCCAACCATTCTAGTATTTGACTAAGTTTTCAAATGCACTCCCGTCGTTCACAAATACAAGTTCTACTCCCCGATCAATATTAATCATAGGGAGTAGTTTTTTTCTCTAATGGATAGACACGTTTTAGTGTGTTTGTTCACTCATTTTAGTTCGTACGTAGTCCAATTAAAATATCTAAAACATCTTATATTTGTGAACAGATACCAAGTATATTTTATGATGAATGTAGTGTGGTCTTGCAAACGTTGATATATTGACTTGGTCAAACTTTTATGACAAGGCTAGACATTCAGTTAATTTGGAAATGATCAGTACCTTGCTATTTTATGTTTCTACTGTTCCTCTACATCAACCCTGGTTTAATAAGTACCACGGTTGAGCCAACAGCCCCCAAAACTAGCAGTTCATTACCATTCTATCTTACTGAAGTTTGGTCTTGTTATTCTATTACAGATCTAAACATACTCCGAACTATTACAACGCTGAACTCCTACAGAAGCATAACTGCAGAAGTGCTTCAAACCCAGAAAAATAAATCACATTGCCACATGAATATGGAGCAAAACTGACAGCTCTCGCCGACAGTAATACAAAGAAAAATCAAGTTATTTATGTACAGAAGTTCACCATTTCCATTATTCCGATATGTTTCCGTTCTTTCAAAGTACATAGACCTCAATCATCTTGTACCCCCAACTTCGGCTTTTCCCCTTAGCAGCAAATTACCAGATGTCATTCTTTCCTTGGCAGCTAGATCAACAGGCAGGATGTTGTCTTTGCATAATCTTATTTTTTTTGTTCTTCATGAGACATCAACTTCCTCCTCGATCGAAGATCATCGATCCACTGTCTGAACCTTCAGCCCATAAGGCAACTCAGTAAGTACTTCGATTCTTCCATGTTATTACTTCAGCTAAGCCAAGCATTTTGGAAGTGGTCATTGCACTAGATCACTTAGTACATCCTTGAAACTCCATACTGAACAGCACTGGCCTTATTGTAGCTACCTCCAACTGCAGCAATGCCATTAAACGGGGCAATTCCCTGCATCATGTTTGGCTGCAAACCAGTCCTTTCTGCTACATCGGCTTTTGGGACACCCTTTGGCATGTAATAGGAGGTAGACCTCAAGTCAGGGGAGACCATCTTGGCATCCATGAAACGCTGCATCGGCTGGTACTGCATGCGGTCTTTTTCAAGCTCCTGCTGTAACTCTCTCTCTGAACTGTCTGACTTTCGGTGGTATGCGTATGCTGATACATTGGTAGCAGCTGCAGGAAGTACTGGATTCCTCGCCACCCTTCGTTGACTGTAAGGATCCATAGCACATGAATTCTCAAATGGTATTACCGGGCCAACCACTCTTCCTGGTCTACCTGCAAATTTTGCAGCAAAGGATATATACATGTCATATTGGTGCCATCTGAAGAAAATAGAACACTAGACTTCTACTTAGGAGAAACTACTACCTGTTGGAATCCTTTGGGGAACTTGGGAAGACTTCTGATCTTTTGGAGGAATTGGTGTAGAATGAACTGTAGTAGTCCTGTCAAATGCAAACTAAATGTCAGCAAGCAAAGTTGAGTGACAGTCTCTGAAATTATCATGCCAAATCATCAAACTTGAACTGAAATTCCTGACTACCTGACCATCTTTTGTCATGTAAAGCGATTCCATAGTACCATGAGATCACCAAAGAACTATATTTTAACCATGCACACATGAGCTATTTATTTAATTTAATGGCATCTTAGTTTTAACAAAAAGCAGAACATAAAAGCATATACTATTGGTAAAATCTTGCAGTGGGTACCTGGGGAGTGAAACATGCTTCCTGTCCGATGGAACGATTGCCCCTCCCTTCCCTCCATTTTCCTCCAAGTTAGCAAATTGCCTTCGGAAATTGTCTACAGCACTTCATAATAACATAGGAACCAAGAACGGATCAGTTATGAAAATTGGCATTTAATGGGGAAAAAATCGAGATCTTATGGTAAAAAACCTAGGATATAGGAAGTTCGTTTTTTCAGTTCCATTCATGTAATCCTTGAGAAGTTGAGGATGATACTCCAATATCTCACGGAATATAAGTTCCTTTACGTCCTCTTTTGTCACCTTTTTCCGTTCAAACTCAAACTCAAATTTCGATATTGGCTGGCAGGATGGTTCTCTCTCTACCTTCCCAAGGCCTTTAAAATATGGATCAGCTAACGCCTGATTATGATGTGCACATAAACATTGTTAGATAACAGAGTTTTTAACACCTGTTTTTGAATCTTAAGTTTTATCTAGAAACACTTGCCTCTTCTGCCGTTGGTCTATCCTTGGGGTCAAATGCTAAAAGCCGCTGCATAAGTTTGAGTGCAGCAGGATCTGCTTTGGGGAACCTCTCAGAAAAACATACCGGTTGTTTTTTCCTCATACTACTCAAGTACCTCCTTGCCTTCTCATTCCGGATCTGTAGTTGCAAAGGGATTAGGATGCTTGACATTTATGGATACCTTACTTTGGATCATGAATCATGAATGGAAAAGCGTACCCTGGAAACAGTATCCAGTGACGGCGTACCCAAGAGATCAGTCATTAAATCCAACTGGTGAACTACATTTTTACCAGGAAACAAAGGTTTCCCAGTTAAAATCTCCGCAAAAATGCAACCAATACTCCATATGTCAATAGCTGGTGAATACTGCATAGAACAACCAATTTAGCATCCTGAATTCAACATCAGAGCCTTTTAAGGAGTGAAAGATCAGGTATTAATGATAACTACTCCCTCCATCCCATAATATAAGAGCGTTTTTGACACTACACTGGGACGGAGGGAGTAGCATATACTCCGTAGTTGTGAAAACAGTAGGCTCTAGAAGGGTTTGCATTGTCATTTTATTAGCAAGACCAGCTGACTACGTAGAATCTAGTAGTCATATGAACCTTGAATTTGGTCTCATTTCATCTATATATATATATATATATATGTACAGCACAGCTGTAGACTACATGGAACACCATAGTGAAACCTTGTATAGGTTGTGAGTTGTGACACTGATTTATCTTCTTTTATTACTATGTGCGCAAGAATAATGTGGTATTAAACAGCGTAGCCTGCCCAGCAATTGCATGAGGCATGTTTATGTGGACAGTAGCGCACAAGATATCCTAGCAAACACAACAGAGATGTGCAGACTAGTTACCTTAGTAAAGAAAGATCCACAAAGCTCAGGAGCCCTATACCATCTAGTAGCAACATAATCCTGCAAACAATGATGAATAGAAGATAAAAATTAAGTGCCAAAAGACTACCTTTGAATACAAATCTAATTTGGCAAATAACACAGGATGTGATTCTAGTCTACCAAAATTTACATACCGTCCAAAATACAGTCGTGGGAGTGTCATTGAATGCCACTCGTGCTAGCCCAAAATCACATATTTTGAGTTTACAGTTAGCATTTGCCAATATATTCTTTGGCTTCAAATCACGATGATAAACATTAGCTGCAATCATATAAATATTGGTCAGGTCACAGACAATGGTAAATGAACATGCATTTTAAATTGGAAATGGATGATTTTTGAAGCTGATAATGTTAGTAGCTCAACAATGGATAGTGGAAAATAATCATGATGACATTAAAGGTAAATACAAAGAAGTGTACATTTCGCAACAAAAAGCATGAAACAAAGTGGGAGATATTTTTCAGGTCAATGAAAGGCCAAATATCAAAATCATCAGAAGACAAATGATCAACAAGAACATAACTAATGTGGGACAAAGGACAATTTTCTCTAAAATATGGCGGCCATGGTTATTGGGTTAGCACTTGGTTAAAAAAGGCGCGCCTAAGGCGGGTGCTTAAGCACGCCTAGGCTCTAGGCGATAGCAAAATGCCTAGCGCTTAATTGTGGTTAATGTGCGTATAGTTGCGCTTAAGTGTATGGTTTGCTCAGAAAAGCACAAGGCGGTTGCAAAACGCACAATTAACGCCTAGTGCCTTTTTAACTTTGGCACTAGAGTGAATTTTATGTGTGAGTGCATTTCTCCAAATTGTGTATGCTCCACATGGAGCGGAGCAAAGCATCAGCAGCGAACTACAGATAGGGTATGGATAAAATACCTACTCCTGGATATTCAAAAAAGATTATAGGACGACAATAGAGAACTGCATACTAACTCAGATCTCAATTTGAAAAAAGTAGCATACCGGTATGAATATATTTCAGTGCACGAAGCATCTGATAGAGAAAGAACTGATGGTGTTCTTTGGTTAAGTCATCATTGGCCTTGATGACTTGGTGGAGGTCTGTATCCATCAGCTCAAAGACGACATAAATATCCTTGAAATCCCTCCTTGACGGAGGCAACATTATATGCCTGATCTCAACTATATCAGGATGTCTCAATAGGCGGAGTAATTTGATCTCACGGAGGATCCGAGCAGCATCAGATAAATGCTCAAAGATATTGTGTATTTTCTTGATTGCCACCTTGTCGCCAGTATGTTGGTCAATAGCTGAACAAACGACACCGTAACTCCCTTTACCGATGACTTCCTGAATTTTGTATCTATTAGCATCGCCATATTCACTGAAGAAGTCCATCTCCGATGAACCCTGAGAGAAGTGGAAAAAAACAGAGTTAATACTGCGCAATGGAGAACCTTTCCACAACTGAAACAAAAGACACGCATACAGAAAAGAAGGCCCAATTTACTGAGTAATATCTGCCTCAAGCATTGAGCTCAATGTCAGATGGCCCAGCCTGCCAGCAAATAAACTTAGTAAAGGACCAGAAAAGGTTCGGCTCATCCTTTGGATAAACCCCAGGTGATAATACATACTAGCCACATAGGCTCTCAATGAAACAACTTAAAGGACAAAAAGAAGTTAAACCCAGGTTTTCCACCGCCCAAAAAAATTCCTCAATACAACAGTCAAATTTTGTATAAAGGCCACTTCATACCGAACAGACCACTGAAACAGCAGACTTGTAATCTGCATCCAACTGACTCACAGAGTTGTATACAGCACAAAAAGTTGGATTCCGTAAGCTTCTGGATCACGGTGCGCAAAGACGGTAGCTACAACTCCCTGTCCGATGCAAAACTCCTTGGCCTCCAGCAATGAGGAAAACAGCGCTTATCGAGCACAAAGGGCCCAAGAATGACTATTTAAGGATGTGTTCTTGGGCATAAAACCATCTATATCAATATCAATATGCCTTCCAAGTGGGCACAGAATATGACAACCTAACCTAATCCACTGAGACAATTAAGATGATTGGCTATAACTTTTTGCAAGAAAAAAGACGGTAAGAAGACCACAGATTTGGGTTGAGTTGAGATAAACATATCTACTCAGCGAATCTAATACCGCATTTGCGTTTGTGGCACCTCTTAGGTTGCATCTGAATCACCCTTTTTTTTTCTTTCCCCTGGTGTAGATTACAGGAGTTGAAAAGGCCTCAGTAATCCTTTACGAAGCAACGAGTACTCAACTACTAGCATGGAATGGAAAAGTTAGAAAAGAATACCATTTCCTTTATAGAGGGACAATGCAAGAAAAGACGCAGCCCAACCGCAGAAGAAGATTTCAGGAAAGCACCCACTAGGGAAATCCAACAGAGAACCTTGTGTTAATAATTGAGGTGAATTGTGATCCAGAGACAGGAGTGAAAAGGATCCCTTTTTCGCGATAAGAAATGGAAGAAAATAATTCAGCTGGACTGCGAAGCTGAAATCAACAACCTCAACTTATACGGAAGGAAGGAATTGTCGACGGAAGGAGAAGAGAAGTTGCAGGACACCAATGGCAAGAGATAATTCTGACGGGCGTGCGCGGCGGAACCCCCCGGATCCCACGAGCCCAGTGCCCCCTCCTCATCAAATCAAAAAGAAAAAAGAATCCTCCCCCGAGGCGAGGTAGGTTCATCCAACCCGCCGGACGAACCGACCGATCTCGAAGCGCCAACAACCCACACGGGCACCGAAAGGCAGCCAACCACCCCGCAACAAACAGCAACCCCTGGCGTGGCGCACGGTCTCACCTTCCTCCGCTGCTGCTGCTGGTGCTGGTCCGGCTGCATCGCTCACCGCCGCTGGTCCGCCGGCGAATCAAGCCGCATTTGTCACCGCCGGCACGCGCGCGCGAGGGAGAGATCTCTGTCTGTCCCCGGGCCGGTGTGGCGGGTCGGGCGGATCGACGATGAAACGAGGGAGCGCAACCCCAACCCCAACCTGAACCGGAACGCTCGTGTCTTGTGGCCCGGCTCGCTGCGACTGAGCAACTCGCGGGCGAAGGGGGTGTGAGTTGTTGTGGCGTTGGTTTCGTCCTGTGGCCCGGTGGGGGTGGGGCAACGCAAAGGGCAAACCCAAACACAAGGAGCTCCGTGCCTCCTCCTCCTCCTCGTCTCGTCTCGTCTCGTTCGTCTGGTGCGAGCGATCGGGTTCGTTCGGGGAACCACTGACGGGCGGGCGGGCGTTAAAAAGAAGTGCTTGCTTGTTTTCTTTCTTTTGACAGCCGCGCGGCGGTGGGTCACCATGTGATTGACGATGTGGATGATTTTATGGAGATCCGTTCCGCTCCGGTTGAGTTTGGAGCGGCGTGGCGTGGTGGCCAGGCATGCGTTTTTCTGGCTTGGCCGGCGCGAAGACGGCGACCGGCAAAACCACCTCTCTTTTTTTTTTTTACTAATAACACACTTTTGTTCAGCTTGCGTGCTTATTTTGTGGCGACTTGCATCAGTCACATGGCCAGCCACGCCAATATGGGGATGTGCGTGGAACGCAAGTTATTTTTATCTCAACCCAACGGCTTTTCCGCACCTTTTTCTATCCCAACGGAGTACAGCAGTAAAAACGAGTAGCGGCTCGGTTCGCGTGGGAAGTTTCGTGCGCTGAGCCGAGCCGTGATATGATAAGATACCGCAATTATCTTATCGGTTGGTGGATCTGGATTTCTTCCATCTCATCTCAACAGTATTCATAGCAGCAGGATAAGGTCTCACCGACATACGTACATGACGCCAAATAACCTAATCGGATCTCGCATGTGCTGTGGTGTTAATCACCCATCTTCTTTTCCTTTCTTCATTTCCTACCCATGTGATCGTCTTTTTATGTGAGGGAATCATGAACAGCATCAGCTCATCCCTCGCCTACTAAAATGCTTCGAATTTATTCAACTTTATCCACTGTCAACCAGGTCGAAATGTTCCTGCCTACTACTCTCTACTACCTCCTTTTGGGTTTACTAGTCCACATAGTATTTCCGGTCAAACTTCGACCACATGTTTGGCTAGTAAGATGTTAATGCATGTCACAACAAATTATAGTGTTGGATTCTTCTTTGAATGTACTACATCCGTCCTGATTTATTAATCCCCTTTATATTTTGTCCCGAACGTAGATGTAACTATAAAATATAAGTTGTATGTCATTAAATTTTATTGTTTGATTCATATTTGAAAGAGGTTTCCAATGATACTATTTTTGTGGTATATAACTTACATTTTGATAGCTAAATCAATTGTCCAAGTTGTCCAAAAATACAATGGGAACTAATAAATCCGGACGGATGTAGTAGTTTGAAATGAACTTATATATTTTACTAATAATAGTTAAATGTATGGTCAATATGACTCATGATATGAGGGGACTAATCATCCCGGATAAAGGTAGTACTCCCTCCGTCTCAAAATGTAAGATGTTTTTCCATACTACCAGAATGCGAAAAAACGTCCTACATTTTAGGACAGAGGGAATACTAGATAAGATTCAAATCACCATGAAGTTTCATTTCGAAGTACGGAAATATCACTACCATACCAACAGTACGTGTTAAATTCCCTGGAGTACTTTATTTATCTCTCCAAGTATTAGGTCTCGTTGCTGCTCAACAACTCCAATTGACGTCCCAGCTAATTTACGTACCGAAATTGCTGCACGTACGACGCTTGGATATACGATTTTGTACGATTCCTGATCGGGTGGTGGGCAGCGGCTTGCTCTGACAGTGCCGTATGAAAATCGTATGGAAATAATCGTACGCATAGCAATGCTCTTTACGTACCATGCACGACATCATCTGAGTTATTATTGCATCATATAATAATGCATAACTAGCTGGACACGGATTTGATGAGCATGGTTTCACGCGTGCCCTTATGAATAGTATATTTTAAAAATACTAGAATAAATAAATCTGTTTTTTAATATATATAGTCAATTGGTGTACTCGCGTATGAAGTTTCACAAAGAAATCACATCGGCGATAATCTGGGCAATGACAAAACCAAAACTATAATAAAAAATACCGTTTCATGAATATTATGGCCCCAGTTGTACTTTCTTCACTAAGAATATCATGTGTGTCAATACATCACCAAACTTCACATGTGAGTAAAATGGTTGACTAAGTTTCATACCCTAAAATTTCAGAATTTTTAAACTTCTCTTATTTTTTTACTCCTACTTTGTGGTGGGTTGCCTCGCGAGGAGGTTGAGGATGAACTAGTACAGCGGATGAGCTGCCTCGGGAGAGCTCAGGATCAGACTAGGGATCGGAGGTTTCGACCCCTCTCTACGGTGGAGACTAGCCTATACTTATAGTGGCCTTGGCCCTCTTCCCTCATAGCTTAGGCGGGAAGGGATACCGCAGCGGCCAATTTTGAAGGGGGGCAGGAGTACACCCTATCCTGACTAAAGGTGGTCTTCGCCTGCAAAGCTTCTGGTCGTGACGCAGCTGTGGGCTCGGTGATGACCTCCGTCCTGCCGAGCCCGTGGTCTTGGTCTTGTTGCACCGGAATGGAAACCTTTGGGAATTCCTCGGAAACTCGTGCTTGTCCTTGCCTCCTTAGCACAGAAGTAGAAACTGTCCTGGCCTGCGCCCGCTGGCACCCTCCTGGCCTTGGTCGTCATGGCTCACGTCACCGCGAGCCTCACGAGGTGGGATGCCTGCATAGAGATATCCGCCTCTCGGGAGGCCGCTCTTCGAGAGGTCTTGATGTCGTTCGCCTTGCGAGGCGGGGGGGCCTCGCGAGGGTCTTGCTCGTGAAGCTCTGGAGTTGGCCCACGTCAGGCCATCAGTGAAGTCATGTGCTGGGCCGCAGGCAGGCGGGCCTGGGTACCCCCGTTCCCAGAACGCCGACACACGCGTCGCCCCTCATGGGCGACCGGAACATAG